>NC_061116.1:69983682-70022192 GCF_002878395.1 Capsicum annuum
CAGATATGCTCCTCATGTGGTTGCAGATAGCAAGGCTAAGTGAGTAAGGTTTTTTTCTGGGGTGAATGATGGTGTAGTCAATGAGTGCAGGTCCGCGATGTTGAATAATGACATAAACATAGCCAGGCTTATGACCCATGCTCAGCAGATATAAGAGCAAAAGATTAAGATGAGGGAGAAGCAGAATAAGAAAGCAAGGATAGGTAGTTTCAACTTTGCTCAGCCCAAATCAAAAGGAGGAAACCATTCTCAGTTTTGTCTTAACTCAGCAGTTCCAGCTCCTTCTTCAGCTAGTGCTCCAGCTCCTAAGTTCAGGGACAGTAATAAAGATTGAGAGCCAGGCTCTAAGTCTTAGGGCAGTTTTAGTAGTGCCCACACCTATCCTCTTTACCAGACTCCTGGCAAGCACCATCAGGGTATTTGCAGGGCTAGCAGTGGTATTTGTTTGGGATGTGGCAAGCCAGGCCACAGAGTTAGAGACTATTCTCAGCCAGGTCCTCAGGGTCAGCAGAACCGTTCCTCAGCTCAGTCCAGTTGTCCAAACCAGCAGGATGCCATCTCTAGCGCTACTTCTAGGAAATGCCCAAATCGACTTTATGCTCTCCAGACCTGGCAAGATCAGGGAAATTCTCCTGATGTGGTTACTGGTATGTTACAATATTTCATGTGCATGTTTACACTTTGTTAGATCTAAAAGCTTCTTTGTCTTTTGTTACTCCCTATATAGCAGTTGATTTCAGAGTCAGTCCTAAAATTCTAGCAGAGCCCTTTTCAATCTCTACCCTAATGGGTAAAACCATCATAGCCCGATGGTATACAGGAACTGTCCAACTATGGTATCTCAGAAAGTCACTTCAGCAGACTTAGTCGAATTAGAGATGACTGATTTTGATATCATTCTCAGCATGGATTGGCTTTATTCCCGCTATGCCACAATTGACTACAGAAATAGTGTTGTCCAATTTCAGTTTATGAATGAATCTGTCCTAGATTCGAGGGGTAGTACTTCAGCTTTTAAAGGTCAGCTTATTTTCTACCTTCGAGAAAGGAAAATGATATCTAAGGGATGTATCTATCATCTTGTTTGAGTTAACGATACTAGTTCTGAAACTCCTAGTCTTGATTCAGTTCCAGTTATGAATAAATATTTAGATATCTTTCCCAAAGATCTTTCAGGAATTCCTTCCAAAAGGAAAATAGACTTCAGTATCAATCTTCTTCCAGATACTCAGCCTATATCTATTCCACTATATAGAATAGGACAAATAGAACTTAAAGAACTGAAAGAGCCGTTGAAGGATCTCCTAGATAAGGGATTCATCAGACCCAGCATATCCCCGTGGGGCACACCAGTCTTATTCGTGCACAATAAAGATGGTTCTCTCAAAATATACATTGATTACCGCCAGCTCAATAAAGTCACAGTCAAGAACAAGTATCCACTTCTCCGTATTGATGACTTGTTTGACCAACTTCAGGGTGCCAACTATTTCTCTAAGATAGACCTCAGATCAGGCTATCATCAGCTCAGAGTCAGAGAATGTGACATTCCAAAAATAACCTTTCATACTTGGTATGGTCACTTCAAATTCCTAATCATGACTTTTGGTCTTACTAATGCACCAGCAGCTTTCATGGACTTGATGAACTAAGTGTTCAAGCAGTACTTGGACATGTTCGTCATAGTCGATGATATTCTAGTCTATTCCCGCAGTGAGCGTGATCATGCAGACCATCTCAGAATCGTACTTCAGACTCTCAGAGATCATCAGATGTTCACCAAATTTAGTAAGTGCAAGTTTTGGCTAAGGTCAGTAGCATTCTTTGGTCATATTATTTTTGGTGATGGCATTAGGGTTGATCCTCAAAACACCGAAGCGGTAAGAAACTGGCCCAGACTTGTCTCTCCATCAGATATTAGGAGTTTCTTGGGTTTGGTTGGCTATTATAGGTGGTTTGTTGAGGGATTTTCTTCTATTTCATCCCCTATGTCTAGATTGACTTAGAAGAAAGTCAAGTTTCAGTGGTCAGATCCTTGCGAGAAGAGTTTTCAGGAGTTGAAGACTCGACTCACCTTAGCTCTAGTCTTAGCTCTTCCAGATGGTCCAGATGGGTTTGTAGTGTATTGTGATGCATCCAGAGTAGGTTTGGGTTGTGTCCTTATGAAGCATGGTAAGGTCATATCCAGATAGCTTAAACCCCATGAGAAGAATAATCCTACTCATGATCTTGAGTTAGCAGTCATAGGTTTTGCCTTGAAGATTTGGAGGCATTGTCTATATGGAGTTCATGTAGATATGTTCGTAGATCATAAGAGCCTTCAGTATGTCTTTTCTTAGAAAGATCTTAATTTTCATCAGAGAAGGAGGTTAGAGCTCTTGAAAGATTATGAAATAAGTGTCCTTTACCATTCGGGCAAGGCTAACGTTATGGCCGACGCTCTCAGTAGACTATCTATGGGTAGTTTTTATTATGTTGAGGACAGTAAGAAGAAGTTAGCATAGGAAATCTATTAGCTTGCCATACTAGGCACTCGCTTAGTCGATTCAGAAGAGGGTGACATATGGGTTCAGATTAGTTTAGAATCATCTGCGGGAAATGTATTAGTGAATAGGATGAAGAGAGATATTGCAGAGTTTGTGGCTAAGTGCTCTACATGTCAGCAGGTTAAGATAGAGCATCAAAAACCTAGTAGGTCTATACAGGAGTTTAGTATTCCTACTTGGAAGTGGAAAGAAGTGAACATAGACTTCGTGATGGGTTTACCTCATACTAGTCGTCGGCATCATTCAGTTTGGGTCATTGTAGATAGAATGACCAAATTAGCTCATTTCCTTCTAGCCCATACCTCTTATTCAGTTGAGGATTACGCCAAATTCTACATCAGAGAGTTGGTTAGATTGTACCATGTTCCGTTATCCATTATCTCAAACAGAGGTACCTAGTTCACCTCTCATTTCTGAAAATCATTCCAAAAAGTTCTTGGTACCCAAGTTCATCTTAGTACAACCTTTCTTCCTCAGATAGATGGTCAAGTAGAAAGTACCATTTAGATTTTAGAAGATATGCTAAGGGCATGTGCAATTGATTTTAAGGGTAGTTGGGATGACCACTTGCCTTTGATTGAGTTTGAATACAATAACAGTTATCATTCCAATATTCAAATGGCTCCATTCGAAGCACTCTATGGTAGGAGATGTAGACCTCCAATTGGTTGGTTCGAAGTTAGTAAGGCCTTAGTTATAAGGCCTGACTTAGTGTTCGACGCTTTAGAGAAAGACTCTGGGCTGCACAAAGCCGATAGAAGTCTTATGCAGATGTGCGTAGAAAGAATCTCAAGTTGGAGATTGTTGATTATGTCTATCTAAAGATCCCTCCCATGAAGAGAGTGAAGAGATTTGGAAATAAGGGAAAGCTCAGTCCCCGATATGTCGGTCCCTTCAAAATTCTTAATCGTTTAGGCAAGGTAGCTTATGAGCTCAAATTGCCTTCAGATCTAGCCTCATTTCATCCAGTGTTCCATGTCTCTTTGATCAAGAAGTGCATAGGTGACTCAAAAGTTGTTGTCCCTCTTCAGAGCATAGATGTTCATAATAGCCTCTCTTATGAAGAGATTCCAGTCAAAATCTTAGACTATCAGACTCGTAGACTGAGGAACAAAGAAGTCCCTCTAGTTAAAGTTCTTTGGCAAAATCAGTCAATTGAGGGAGCTATTAGGGAAGCAGAAGCAGACATGCGTACCAAGTATCCTCACCTCTTCTTCGCCAACTCAAATCTAGCTCAAGGTAACATTTCTCCTTAAGCTTTTCAGTTTCATGTTCAGGTTACAGTTACAAGCTTGGTATCTATTTCATGTTCAGAATTCTATCACAAACTTGGTATTAAATACCATTGCATATTCAGTCATATAACATGCATCAGATATGCGTTCTCATTGTGAGAACTTTAGTTCATCAAAACACTCAGTTATGCATTCATGAATTAGTTATACATGCATCAAATATACATGATCAGTATAATATATTTAGATGAGATCATGTTCTTGTTGTTTATGTTCAGTATTTACATTAGTTTATCTTTTCCCCCTCACTCAGTCTCATTTGAGGATAAATGTTCTCAAGGGGGAGATATTGTAATACCACATACTTTTACCTAGCTTAAAATCATTCCAAGAATGTTAGAAACTTACATTGAAAGATAAGTCCATTTGTGTAAACGTGGAATTTTTAATATTTTCACTATTTATTATGTGGGAAATTGAATTAGCTTTCCAACGATACCAATTTTGTCCAAATCCAGTATCAGAGTAAAATATTATGGACGTTTTACTCAGAGCTTTTAGAATCGCCCCGGTATGACGGCCAGGTTGATGGACTGTTGATCTAGAGACGGACCATCGCCTAAACCATCGCAGCCAAGGCAGTGAGTCAACCTTCTAGATAAGGTACAACGGACAGGTTGACGGACCGTCGAACTTGCGACGGACCGTTACCCAAGCCATCTCTATAAGGCAGTGAGTCTTTTTTTCGTCCATGTACGATGGTCGAAATGATGGACCACTGAGCCAGCGACGGACCATCGCACGAGCTATCGCAGGTCCTGTTCAGCAAATTTTAAGTTATTTTTAAATGGTATTTAGATTTTTTTCCCACCCGTTTTAACCCTTAATTATATCAGAACAAGGATCATAAGTTCATTATTCATTCATAATATCAAATTAGGGTTTCCTCTCAAAGATCAGTCCCCAAGAACAAGAAACCCTAGGTAAATTTTAAGTCAAGGATTCAAGTTTTCCTGCATCAATCTTTAAGAAATCACAACCAAGGCATGTCATGTTATTCAAGGGTCCTTTTAACCCATAAAGCTCAAGAATCTCTTTTCAAAATCTAAGATTTGTGTATTTATAAATGTTCATGATTTAAATTGAATTGTAATTCATGTTCATGATATTGTGGGGTTTTCATTCATGTTTGAAATTACATATTCCAATTATTGACCCTAGGATGTGATGATTTGCATAATAATCATGATAAAACCTTAAATTTATACGTTGATGGATATATCCATGATTATTATATGTGTTGATGATTGTATAACCAAAGCATGCTTCTCATGTCTTTGATTAAATGCCTATGTGAAGGAAAAGTACCATTCTAGTATGATAATATGAAATCCCAATTCATGTACTAGTTTATGCATGGTAAGTGTTTGATGAAATTACTTAGTCAATGAATTATGGATATACGTGTAGCCATTGTGGTGCTTTAGCACTTGTACTTCATGAAATTCCCCTCTTATTATATTCTGGATTGTCGATGTTGGTCATGTATTCAAGAAAGTCATGCTTTGTCAGTTTTATGCTATCGAGTCCTAGGGGTTCTTGTACCTGACAATTAGCTGTGTGCCTAGAGTCAGTGTCATGTTTTCAAGATACTCTCAGTCGAGCCATGTTCATAGAAATTTAGTCAGTCATGTGACTCAGGAAAACTCAGTAAACTCAGTAATCTCAGAAACCTTAGAAATTCAGAAGCCTCAGTAGTATTTCGTAGTCAACAAAACTCAGTTAACTCAGTCCAGTCAGTTCAGTTAATCATGTTCAGTGTCTATCCAGATGGGTGTAGAAATTAGCACTGAGCAAACCCAAGGATGGGAACCCACCTGTTATATGAGGGTGTGATTCTTAGAAGTAATCCTTATGTTCCTGAACTACGTAGCTAGCATTGGTTGAGATATCATAGCATGTTATATGAGGGTAGATGTGGTGGCTTAACCTGTTATATGAGGGTTCCCACCATTCTCACTAGAGTCACCTGTTATGTGAGGGTTACGCACAAATTATCCTTACCAATGGCACGGTATTGACACCCTTCTAATTGGGGTTACAGATTAGACCCCAACTCAGCCATAATGGCATATTAGGGGCATGTTGGTTAGATAACTACTTCCCACAGTTTTAGTTATAGAATTAGGATTGTCAGATATAGTCATTCAGTTTCAGTAATAAAACTCAGATAGTTCTAAAGAATTTAGGACTGTTAGATATAGTCAACTCAGAACACTACGGAACTCAGCTAGTTCTATTAGAACCTAGACTGTCAGATACAGTCACTCAGTATTAGTTATTTTAGTTAGACAGACATCAGTATATTCTGTTATCAGTCCTCAAACTTAGTAATCATGTTTTCATGAACTCAGTTACAGTTACTATGTATTCATGCATGTATTCTCACGTTCATGTTATCTAGTTAGTTAGTATAGTTCATACATGTGAATCCTTTGTATTCATCCTACCTCATATGTATTCTAGTACATTCAAATGTACTGATGCATTTGTGCTATGGTGTTTTATACGATATGTTCTAAAGCAGCATCAATACCATTCCAGCCTCAGTAGTTAGAGTTAGCAGTGAGTCCTAATCCTTCGAGGACATGACCATTAATTTATTATCTCATTAATTAATTTATTAGTTAGAGTTAGTTAGGGACATGTCCCATCAACTCCTTCTTCAGACAGTTCAGTCAGTTAGAGATTTTTCAAACTATCATGTTCAGACAGTTATTTCAGTTGTTTTGGGTATTTCATGCCCCATACAGATGTTATATTTTTATCAGTTATGTTATAGTTTTGAACCTTGTGGCCTTTCAACCTTTATTTATTCAATCATTCAATATATTATGTGGTGTTCAGGTACAAATATCAGTCATGGGTTAGCTTGTGGTCCTTCAAGATAATGAGCACCGTGTAGCATTTCGGATACTAGATTTAGGGTGTTACAGGTATTGGACAAAGAAAGATGCGGTATGTTGCTTACAACTTTATTGCTTTGGATACTGATGATGGTATTCATAGATTCAGTATACTCATGATCATTATATCTGTAAATTATGTTAGTATAGTTAAATTATGAACTTATGACTATTCTTCCCGAGTACGATTTAAAACAAACTTTTGACCTTAGAATAAAAAGATTTCTTCAAAATGGTAATTGCCTCGCTTAATTAATAATCTATATGTATAAAAGATGTTAATAATGATGATTTAATTATTTGATTGAGACAGGTTTTGATCCATGCATTGATACATTTATTTTCTACGATTGTGAGATATTCTGACCCTTTCTACACTTTATAATGATGTAGTTCTGAAGATCACTCTGGGCTATGGATTTATGAACTTACACCCTTTTTAGCCACAACCTGAGTTTTTGCACATATTATATATATATGCTTATTTATAATGTGATATTGATGATGAATGATGAATTATGGAAATATACTTTACCTGTCTTCTCTTTTCATGATTATTTACTTTAACCCTCTTAGGGCCTGTTTATTACTTTATCCCTCATTACTTTAGCCTTCATAGGGCTCACTCTCTATTGATGACATTTATTTGGATATTATGATGATGTGATGTTGTTCGGCTAGGCCAGAGGATGTTATGATGACGTGATGACTCCTGGAAAGGCCAGAGGATACTATGATAATATTATGATACCCAGAAAGGCTAGCGGATGTTATGATGATGATATTGATACCCAACAAAGCTGGAGGATGATTATTTTCATGTGCTTATGCGTACATCTATATATATATATACCAAGCATGGTCGAAGAATGATTATGATAATGATGGTTTTGATAGTAATGGTCATGATGATGGTATTATGATATTCTTGATTCTGTTGCATTCAAAGTTGAATGTATATCGCCTATTACCAGTATGCGCCTATGCCTATCAACTTGTATAGGAGGGATGCATAGATATGGGTAATGACTATGCCTTTTCTTGTTTTATTTTGATTGATCCTTCGGTGTCTGGGGCGGTGGGGGTATGCAAGGCTTGGCTTGGTATTTGGTTGTCCGGAATAGACGGTTACTCTCTTTTATTGATATTGTTCTTATCATTGTTATGTTTATCTTATGAAAGATTAGTCATTGATTCGGTATCACGATTTCATTATTATCCATGATTAGAACTAAATCCTAATTGGATTATAATGAAGCCTTAAAATAAAGATATGATGATCTAGGTTGTGCATCAAGGTGACCTTACACCTATACACATATCACACATATATATACATATAAGCATATATATATATATATATATATATATATATATATATATATAGCTATATGTAGATATGGTTTTACTATATATCCATTCATTACTTTGTTCGTATTGTATATTCAATCCTTGGCCTAGTGTATTGATATATAATCGTCTTTCTCCCTTTATTTGATAATAGTTAGGGAAATACAATATAGCATTTAGATATCTAAGTGTGGCTGGAATAGGATAGTTCACCTTTGACACTTCCTTAGCCTTATTATGTTAGCCTCTTAGATATGAATAGAAAAGGCTATCACTATTATCTCACTGGATTGTTACATGATTACTGGACTTTTGGGTGTTGTTTCCATTTTGTTTAAGTGTTATATTTATCTTCTTTATCTTTGGAGCTCAGTTGGCAGTTCCCTATTAAGTACCATTCGTTTGGTGTTCATACATCACTTCTGTAGCCTGATCATAGTACAGGTTATCTTTGATGAGGTGTGCATCATGTAGAGCAGCCATGCTTTGGAGACTTAGAGTGAGCTCCCGACGTTTGGATTATTACTTACCACCTCCTTCTTATGTACTAGATTTGTCTCTATGTTTTATTCGGAGATAAATTGTATCAATGTAATTTATTTTGTCTATTTCACTCTTATACTCTTGTTATATTACAAGCTCTTATACTGATATGTCATGGCCCAAACCAAGGCCTGGCTATGATGGGCATCTCCAATCAACCATGGACTGGAGACCACCCCCTGAACCTAACCAAATACCATACACCACCTAACAATGGCTGAATTCTGAACATATAGAAAGATGGCACAAGAAAAGTATAAAGATTAAATGTTATGTATGTAACCGATAACCAAAAACCGACCAAAAACATCCAACCAACATCACCCAAGTCCAAAGTAATCCAACAAAGCCTCTATGCAAAAAGAACCAAAACCAGTCCTGGTTGGGACATGTCCCTGATTTGAGATTGACAATGATTATGTTAATGATAATTAAAACTATCAAGTCAAATCTATGAATGAAAACTGATGAAATGCCTAAGCCTTTCAGAGAATGAAAGATCACCACTTTACCAAAATGAACCAACGAACCGAGCTAATCCACCTAACTATGTGTAGAAAAAGTAGAGTTATTTCTTGTGCCTACATCGCGTGGGGACAACGTCAAAAGACAGTTAGTGGGTTGATAACTAGCATGTAACGTATGAATAAGGATAAGATAATGATGTGATCAACAGTTCAAAATCATTCAAAACCAATGCATATAATAAAATGCATATACATATATATCACATGCCGAGATAGGGAACAAGTCTTATCATGCACTTAACTTTAGCCTTAATTTGGTAGCTCAACCATTTATAACATAAGAAGGTACCCACGGCCTATATAGTCCTAGCTCTTCCCCATCTGGAAGGGCCCCAGTGTGTGTAGCCGCACTAACTAGAGGATATACATATGCTCTATGGGGTACTCGAACCTCCCGACATATCAAGGTGACACAAGCACCCAATCATGTAATATAATATAGGGGACTAGAACTTCCCAATCATATGATAATAATAAGGGGGATTCAAACCACCCGTCATTTAGAACCCCATTTTGGCAACTGCTGTTTCTAGTATTGGTCCCTCGGAACCTCTACTTTCATGACTCATCTAAGAAATATTCTTTTAAAGAATAATTAAAAAATTTATCACACATTCCCATTAACTGAACCACATTACACATAAAAGCAGGCGTTGTTTGTATCGTCATACCAACTACACTTGCAAAGTCAAGTCAATATGTCAAACCAATTGTCATCACTTGGGGGAATTCGCAACCCCCTTGACCCTCCCCATGGTTCAATTTTTACTTTAGCTTGGGGAATTACATAGACTCATAAGGTTCAATTCAAAACCATTATGCTTCATTGACTTTTCACATTATGCAATAGTTCAAGAGTAGTTAAATATGCATACTTTTCATAATAAAAACCAATTTCATGACGTATGGTTGAGTTCATAACAACTTCAAAAGTCACAAGTTCGGGGAAAGTCAAAATTCCCTAGTTCATTCACTATACCCATGCACCCACAAGTTCAAAACCATAATTAAAGAATGAATTCTCATATGTAAGCCATGGGAAACATTGTTCAATAAAGAAGTATTCAAAACCATCAACCCTTGTTTCAAAACCAACATCAATATCTCATGAACAAAACTTCAAATCACATGCACTTACAAAATTAGCAATTAGGGAAGAGTAACATGCCCGAAATACCCAAGCTAATGGAGGAAATTCCACCCTTGAGCCCTTGGATGACCTATATCTTGGAAACCCTAAGTATGGTTGCTTAAGAGACTTAACAGATCTTTGGAAGTATTTGATTATGTTATGAATAAGAAATAACCCCCTTAATTGTTTTATGAACATGGGGTTTTAGTTGGGTAAGAAGGGAATTATCCAAAGTGACCTCAATTTAAAAGCTGGGATTTAGTCATCAGTGACTACGTGTCACTATACAACTGTAAGGTTACATTACGACTCATCACCACAAGACATAGCCAAGACAGTTTCCAAGGCATCCAGACAGTGTTGAGCCTAGTACTCAACTAGAATGACTCGTAATAGGACCTACGACTCTCAATGAGCCACTCTTAATCAAAGCAAAACTCAATCACACACACACTATTTAGGTTACGATCGAGTCTTTAGGACCCGTCAAGACTCTCTACGACTCATAAAGGTAAGTCATAGTCAAGGCAATGAGGACAAAATTTCAAAAACTTTTAGGAACCAAAAACTCGAGGTGAGACATACTCTCCCCTTAGGATCATTCATCCTAGAATGACAAGACAAGGTGTTTATTAGCATGATTTGATTCCAAACACAACCACACTTACCTTTAATAAATGCGAAAAACAAAGATACCAAGGGAATCACAATTTTCTTTAACGAAATCGAAAACAAAGATGTTAAGGAATACACATACCTCAAGCATGATTTTTCGAAGCAGGGAACAAGAATGGATACTAGAACTTTGTGTCTTCCTCGGCTTCCCACATAGATTCCTTGACCTCTTGGTTCCTCTAAATAACCTTTACAGAAACAACATCCTTGGTACGCAACCGACGGACTTGCTTGTTCAAATTATCAATCGGGAGTTCCTCATAGGACAAGGAATCTGAAATGCCCACCTTTACCATGGGAAAAATCATCGAGGGATAACCCATACACTTTCTCAACATTAAAACATCGGACGAATGGAGCTCAAACTAGCAGGCAACTCCCAATTCTTATGCAACATTACCAACACTCATCAAAAGAAAACAAAAACCGACATAATTGGGTCTGAGCTTCCCCTTCTTACCAAACTGCATCACTCCCTTCATAGGAGACACCTTCAAGAACACCGAATCACTACACTGAACTCCAATTCCCTTCGCCTTACATCTGCATAGGATTTTTTACGACTTTGGGAGGCCTTAAGTCTATCCCAAATCACCTTCACCTTCACCTTCACGTTATCCATGTCTTGGTAAACAAAATCAGATCCAAACAACTTATTTTCACTAACCTCAAACCACCTAATAGGAGACCTACACCTCTTACAATATAAGGCCTCAAACGAGGGCTTACCAATGCTAGAGAGATAATTGTTATTGTAGGAAAATTCAGTGAGAGGTAAATGGTCGACCCAACTTCCACCAAAATTAAAAACACATGCCTGAAGTATAGCTTCCAAGGTGTTAGTTGTCCGTTTTGCTTACCCATCCATCTACGAGTGGAAAGCAGTACTAGGGGTTACCTTGGTCCCAAAACCTCACTGAAAGGAACACTAAATATGAAATGAGAACTAGGTACCACGATCAGAAAGGATAAAAACTGGAGCACCATGTAATATCATGATCTCCTCAACGAACAACTTGGCATAATCCTCATAAAAGAGTAATAGTCCTTACTAGCAGAAAGTGAGCAAACTTTGCCATCCTATCCACGATGACCCAAATAGAATTATATTGTTGGTGAGACCGTGGAAGATCGATAATAAAATCCATATTAATTACTTTCTATTACCACACTGGCAGTTCAATCTCTTGAGAAACCCACTGGGCCTCAAGTGCTCCACCTTTACCTGCTGAAACACCAAGCACTTAGCCAAAAAATTGGACACATCCCACTTTATATTATTCCATAAATAAATTTTCTTAAGATCGTGGTACATTTTCGTTGACAGGAAGATAGTATATCGCAATTTATAAGCTTCAACCTGAATTCCTCTTTGTAACCCATCAACATCAAGAATAAATAATCTACCTTGGTACCTCAAGATACCATCACCACTAATCTCGAAAGCCATTATATTCTGTATTCTCACATTATTCTTGATTTGCATCAAGATAGGGTCCAACACTTGCTTCTCTTTCACCTCAGCACTAAGAGATCAATTCGCCACCTATTGAACAATCACACCACCATCTTCAAAATCCAAGAGACAAACTCCTAGACTAGCCAAACAGAAATATCCTTTACTAAATGCCGCTTTTCCTCATACACATGAGATAATCTTCCTATAGATAACCTTCTAAGACCATCAGCAACTACATTTAGCTTTACCTGGATGATAGTGGAGACTCATTTCATAGTCTTTTAGTAACTCAAGACATCTCATTTGCCTAAGATTTAGCTCCTTCTAGGTAAACACGTATTGCGGGCTCTTATGATCAGAATAAATATCAACATAGACCTCATACAAATAGTTCCACCAAATCTTTAATGCAAACACCACAGCTAACAATTCAAAATCATAAGTCAGATAATTTTTCTCATGAACGACAACTGCCTAGAAGCATATGCAACCACCTTGCCATGCTTCATGAACACATAACCCATTCCCACCTAGGATGTATCACAATAAACAATAAAACCATCTATACCCTCAGGCAGAGTCAAGACCGAATCCGTAGTTAACTTATCCTTCAACATCTTAAAACTACCCTCAGAAGTATTAGACTATAGGAACTTCACCTTCTTCTAAGTCAACATAGTTAATGTGGCAGCAATAGAAGAAAAACTTTCCACACACCTTCTATAATAACCAGCTAAACCTAAGAAGCTCCGAATAGTGATTGGAGTTATTGGACTAGGCCATTTCTTAACCACCATAACTTTCTGGGGACCCATTATGATCTCTTCACTAGAAATAACATGAACCATATAAGTCACAGCATTCAACCATAACTTACACTTAGAGAACTTAGCATACATACTAATCCTTTAGGTTCTGCAACATAAGACGGAGGTGATCTGCATGATCTGCCTCACTCTTGGAATATACCAAAATAACATTAATGACAAATAAGTTAAAAAACTGATGAAAAACCCAATCTGTAAGATTCATAAATATTGTTGGGGCATTAGTCAACCCAAAGGACATCACCAAAAACTCAAAATGATCATACCAATTTTGGAAAGCAGTTTTAGGGATATTTTCCTCCCTATTCTTCAACTGATGGTACCTAGACCAAAGATCAATCTTAGAAAAATACTTGGCACCCTGAAGCTGATCAAACAGATCATCAATCCTCAGAAATGATACTTATTCTTCACAGTCACCTTATTTAAGTGGCTGTAATCATTACACATTTAAAGAGAACCATCCTTCTTACACACAAAGATAATGGGAGCACCCCACGGAGATATGCTAGGGCAGATAAAACCCTTATCTAGAAAATCTTTCAGCTTCTTCTTATATTACTTCAACTTAGTTGAAGCTATCCTTTATGGAGGGATAGAGATAGGGCGAGGAATTCCCTATCTGGAGGAACACCAGGAAGATCATCGAGGAACACCATAGGAAACTCACAAACTTCATGGACAAATTAAAAAAAAGGTCCTTTGGACCTAGAATCCTTAATATGCACTAAGTGATAGAGGAAACCTTTAGAAACCAATTTACGGGGTCTAAGATATAAAATGAACCTTCCCTTAGGCACTAGGGAACTACCCATTTAACCACCGGCTTATTAGGGAAATAGAAACTGACCCTTTGGGTCTGACAATAAAGAGATGCATAATATGAATGCAGCCAATCCATCCCCAAAATCACATCAAAGTTTACCATGTCAAACTTTATTAGATTCACCAAGGTCTTCCTACCATAGTCCGACATCACAAACCCTATAGACCCTTCTAGGAATAATGGAGTCACCCATCGGGTTGGACAAATAAAAAGGATTCATAATACACTAAGGATCATAACCTAAAAATAGCCACATAAGGGGTCACATAAGATAGCGTAAACCCGGGATCAAGTAGACAATATACATCACGAGAGAAAAGTTTGAGCATACTAGTAACAATATTGGGGGATGCCTCGGAATCCTTGCATGTGGCAAGAGCATACAGACGGTTCCGTCCAGTGGTGGAGTCAGAAGCAGCAGTAGAACCCTTTGGTGCAGGAGTTGATGAAATAGCAACATAGATCTTATTTTCCCCTAAAGCAATACTTGAAAGACAATCCCTCTGCATATGTCGAATCTTACCATATTTAAAGCACTTGTTCCTCCCTTCTTCACAAACACCATGGTGCATATGACCATAAAATCTACAAAAAGGATATGATAGAACTGACTGATCCCTACTATCCTATGGTTGGGCACCCTGTGCCTCAAAACCAATACTATTCTAAAAATGATTGTCATAACCCAAACTAGGGCCTAGCCATGAGGGATACCTCAAGTCCCACGTGGACCAAAAATCACCCCCTGCACCTAACCAAACTGAATACTACATTCCCCAATGTCAGATGAATTCCAAACATATAACATGATAGAATGTGACAATATTAAGGAAGTTCTAAACAAGTCCATAATCGATGATCGATGACAACCCAAACAATCGATCGACACCACCCAATATCCACAGTATTCCATATAAAGCGTCTACCAAAATTGAATATCAATAAAGTGTTGAAAAATGCCCCCGACTATTGCCAAGATAAGTCTAAACAATTTGTGACATATGAGACCAAATTATGAAATGTAGACTTCTGATGTATGGAAGCTCACCACTTCAATGTCAACTCACGAGATGATCCTAAATCCTAATGACTGAGCAGGAGAAGTATAAGTATGACCAGTTTCTACATCATATGGGGATACAGTTTTTGAAGATGATTAATGGGGTAAACGCTAGCATGTAGCTCAGGTTTAAGGATAACATAATGTCATGATCAACAATTCCAAATCATTCAAAACCAATGCACATAATGAAATCCATATACATATATACTTCATATGCTGAGATAGGGAATAAGGATTAATATGAACTTTAAAACTTTAACCTAGATTGTGTAGCTCAACGTCTTAACATGTACCCATGATCTATATGGGCCCCATATCTCACCCACAGGTCATTCCTCAGTGTGTGTAGCCGCATGAATCAGAGAATAAACTCATCTATAAGTATAAGGAACTCCAACCTATCAATCATATACTAAGGTGACTTAAGCACCCGATCTATAAATGATGTACGAGAGACTCGTCTCGATCATGTAATAATAATGAGGAGGTCACACACGACTCAGGTCAATTAGACATCCGCATCAAAAAATGCAGTTTTCAGTATCAGTCACTCAAAACTCAACTTTCATGATTCATCTACACAACTCCTATTAAATCCCAATTAAAATATTTATCACACAATCCCATTCATTGAACCACAATACACACTTACGCATACAGTGTTGGTATCATCATCTCTACTACACTTGTAAGGTTATAACAACATACCAAGACAATTACATCACTTAGGGGAATTCGCAACCTCTTTGGTCAATTTTACAAATTCCTATATTTCTCATAATGAAAACTAATTTCAATATATGGATTTGGGGTCATGACCACTTTAAAAGTCACAAGTTTTGGGGAAAATCACAATTCTCTAGTTCATTCACCATACCTATGCACCCATATTTTCAAACTATAATTAAAGCATGAGAAATCATTTGTAAAACATGGAAAAACATTGTTCAACTATAAGAATTCAAAACCCCCAAACTTTGTTTTAAAACCAACATCAATATCTTATGAATGATACTTTACAACATATGATTTTAACAAATTAAAAATGAGGGGAGAGTAACATGCCCGAAATACCAAATTTTAAAAAAAGAATCCAACCCTTGAGCCCTTGGATGACCTACTTCTTGGAAACCTTAAGTATGGATGCTTGAGATTATTGAAAGAGCCTTTGAAGAGTTTAAGTACGTTAATAAAGAGATATAACCCCCTTAAGGTCTTTATAGAGGTGGGGTTTTAATTGGGTGAGGGGGAAATTTTCCAAAATTCCCTTGAATTAAAAGCAGGAATTTTAGTCGTTAGTGACTATGGGTCACTATACAACTTGTATAGACTCATTACGGGTCGTCACCTTGAGTTGTAACCTAGGCAGTTCCCAAGACACCCATACAATGTTGACCCTATGACTCAACTGCTACCACTCGTCATGGGACCTTATGACTCGTAGGGTATAGTCATAGTCAACACAGAAACTAGTTAGGCAAACACTAGACACCCTACAATTTTACACCCAACGACTCATACAAAGACCTTACGACTCATAGTAAACCACTCGTCCTTAGAACAGAACTTAGCCACTTAATTTTTGATTTGGTTATGATTTGATCCCAATAACTCATCATGGATCTTTACGACTCGTGTAACCAATCGTACCCAGGCAGTAACTCAAACACCATTTAATAGACACCATACGACTATGGTCACTTGACCCATCAAGACACCCTATGACTCATAGGGTGAGTCATTGTCAGGATAGTGAGGATAAAACTTTAGAAAATTTTCATGGACCAAAATCCAGGGTGTTACATACTCCCCCCTTAGGATCATTCATCCTCAAATGATAGGACAAGGAATTTATTAGCACAATTTAACTCCAAACACCACAACACTTACCTTTAAAAAGACAAAAACAAAGATACCAAAGATATTACAATTTTATTTAACAAAGATAGAAAACAAAGATGTTAAGGAATACTCATACCTTAAGCACTATTATCCGGAATAGAAACAAGAAAGACACCTTTGTCTCCTCTTTGGCTTCCCAGGTAGATTCCTTGACCTTTTGATTCCTCCAAAGTCCCTTTACCAAAGCCACGTCCTTGGTCCACAACCAAAATACTTGTCTATCCAAAATCTCAACCATGACCTCCTATAGCACAAGGAATCTGAAATACCCACCTCCTCCAAATGTACAACCATCGAAGGATCACCATGCACTTTCTCAATATTAAAACATAAAACACCAAATGAATGGAGCTCAAACTAGGAAAAAAACTCAAATTTGTATGCAATATTACCAACCCTCTTCAAAACAAAGTACGAACCAACATAACGGGGACTGATCTTCCCCGTCTTACAAAACCTCATCACTTCTTTAATGGGAGATACCATTAAGAACACCCAATCGCCAACACTGAACTCCAACTACCTTCGCCTAAAATCTTTCCTTAGGACTTTTGGCAACTTTGGGCAGCTTTAAGTCAATCCCATATCACCTTCACCTTCTCCATGGTTTGGTGAACCAAATTAGTACCAATAATTTATTTTTGCTGACCTCGAACGACCCAATAAGAAACCTATACCTCCTACCATATAAGGCCTCAAATAGAACCATACCAATGCTAGAGTGATAACTATTAGTGTAGGAAAATTGTATAAGAGAAAAGTGGTCAACATAACTACTACTGTAATCAGATACACAATCCTTTAGAATATCTTCCAAGTCCAAAATTAACCTTTTCGCTTGCCCATCAGGTTGCGGTTGGAAAGCAATACTAAGGGTTACCTTAGTCCCCAAATCTTACTGGAAAGACCTCCAAAAGTGAGATAACAATTTAGTACCCCATTCAGATAAGATGGGGATTGGAGTACCATGCAACTTTACGATAGACTCAATGAATAATTTTGCATAATCCTCAAAAAAGAAATTAGTCCTCACTGGCAAGAAGTGAGCAGACTTAGTCATCCTATCCATAATGACCCAAATCAAATCAAATTTCTAGCTAGACCATGGAAGACTGGTAAAAAAATCCATATTAATTATTTCCCATTTCCACACTGACAGCTCGATCTCTTAAGTCAATGCACTGGGCCTCAAGTGCTCCACCTTCACTTGCTAACATACCATACACTTAGCAACAAAAATGGCCACATCCTACTAAATATTATTCCACCAATAAATCTCGTTAATATCATGATACATTTTAGTTAAACAAGGATGAATAGTATAACACGACTCATGAGCTTTAGCCAAAATTCATCCTCGCAAACCATAAACATAGAGAACACATAATCTACCTTAGTACCTTAAGATACCATCAACACTAATCTCAAAAACCATTACCTTCTTCCTACCTACATCATCCTTTATTTTCATCAATATAGGATCCCATATTTACTACTCCATTACCTTAATACCAAGAGATGACTTCACTACCTCTTGAATAATAACACCACCATTTTTGGAAGACAAAAGAAGAACTCCAAGGTTCGTCAAACAATGAATATCCTTCACCAAATCCTGCTTCTTCTCATCCATATAAGACAAGCTTCCCATGGACAACCTGCTATAAGCATCAACAACCATGTTAACTTTTCCTGGATGATAATGAAAACTCATATCATAGTCCTTGAGTAACTCAAGTTATCTTCTTTGCCTGATATTTATCTCCTTCTGAGTGAACACGTATTGCAGGCACTTATTATCAGAATAAATATAAGCATGAATCCCACACAAATAATTCTGCCAAATCTTTAATGCAAACACCTCCGCTAATAATTCTAAATTATAAATTGGATAATTCTTCTCATGAACCTTTAACTATCTAGGAGAATAAAGAAACAACCTTGCCATGCTGTATCAATACACAACCTAGTCCCACCTAAAATGCATTACAATAGACAACAAAACCATCAGTGACATCAGGAAGAGTCAAGATCAGAGCCAAAGTTAACTTATCTATCGTCTTATTGAAACTACCCTCACAAGCACCATACCACAAGAACTCCACATTCTTCTAAGTCAACATAATAAATTGGACAGCAATATAAGAAAAAGTTTCTATAAACCTTCTAAATAGATGGCTAAACCCAAGAAGCTCTGATTGTGAGATGGAGTAATGGGTCTAGGCCATTTCTTAACCATTGCAACCTTCTGTGGATCTACCATGATTACTTTGCTAGGAACAACATAAACCTCATTAAGCCAAAACTCACACTTAGAGAACTTTGCTTACAATCAGCAATCCTTTAGGGTCTTGAACACAAGGAGGAGGTGATCAACATGATCCGCCTTACTCTTTGAATACACCAAAATATCATCACAAAAGACAATCATGAACAAATCTAAGAACTGACACAAAACTCAATTCATAAGGGCCATAAATGATGTAGGGGCATTAGTCAAATCAAAGGCCATCATTAAAAATTCAAAGAAACCATACTACATTTGGAAAGCAGTCTTAGGGATATCTATCTCCCTAATCTTAAATTGATGGTTACCCAATTGAAGATCAATCTTAAAAAAAAACGTAGCACCCTGGAGTTGATCAAATAGGTCATCAATCCTTGGAATAGGATACTTATTCTTCATGATCATCTTATTCAATTAGCGGTAATCAATAGACATCCAAAAGGACCCAACCTTATTACGCACAAAAAATACTAGAGCACCCCCACAGAGACAAACTAGGGTGAATAAAACCCTTGTCAAGGAATCTTTCAATGGCTTCTTTAGTTTTTTCAACTTAGTCAGAGCCATTCTATAAGGAGAAATAGGAATAAGACAAGTGTCAAGAAGAAGATCAATCCCAAAATCACTTTCACTATCATGAGGAACACAAGGAAGATCATCAGGGAACACCTTAAAATTTCACTGACCACAGGGACAGAACACAAAAAAGGACCTTTGGATCTAGAATCCTTGATATGCACTAAGTGGTAGAGGCACCCTTTAGAAACTAATTTTTGGGTTGTAAGATACAAAATGAACCTTTTCTTTGGTAATAGGGAACTATCGTCCCACATAATTACTGGCTCATTTGGGAAATAGGAAAATGCCCATTTGAGTCCGACAATCAAGGGACGCACAACAAGAATACAACCAATCTATCATAAAAGTTAAATCAAAGTATAAGATATAAAACTCTATCAATTTACCAAAGTCTCTCTCTACCATATACTGATATCACACAACCCCTATAAATTGTTCTAGCCATAATGGAATCACCCACCAGGGTGGACACAGAGAAAAGGTTAGAAATATATTTAGGATTAAAATTAAAATGAATAGCCACATAAAGAGGCACATAAGAGAGAGAGAGTAGACCCTGGATAATGTAGATAATACACATAACGAGAAAACAATTTGAACATACCAATAACAATATTAGGGAATGCCTAAAAATCCTGGTGAGTGGCAAGAGCATGCAGATGATTTTGACCACTGTCAAAGCCAGGTGCAGACGTAGCACCCTTTGGTGCAAAAGTAAATAAAGTAGCAACAAGAATCTTATTTTCCCTAAAATCAACCTTAGAAGTACAATCCCCCTGTATATGACCAATTGGACCACATTTAAAGGACTTGTCCCTCTATTCTTTACAAAAACTACAATGCACCTGACCAAAAAATATATAAGGAGGATGTGACGGGGCTGACTTAGCCCTACTTGCTTGAGGTTGGTCTCTTGGTGCTCTCAAGCCACAATTGTACTAAGAATAAGGATCACCTGATGGCTTTGGATAGGGTGCACTAGTCGTAGAATAGGAACCCAAATTGCCCCACATCTTCTTAGACCATATCCCACCATCTCTACCACTTTGCTGCTGAACTCTACCCTGATCCGAATAACGAAACATCTTACTCTTCCTTTTACTTATCTCTACTTGCTTATTCTTTTCATTTTCTACTTGTTGCATATACACTACTAGACTAGAGATGTCCATATCTTTGTTCAACAAGGCATCCTTGCTCTCCTGGATCAACTCATGGGGAAATCCATAGGTAAAATTTCTTATTCTAGCCCTCATTATAGATACCAATTTAGGAGCATAATGCAAACGTTGACGAAACTTCAAGGAAACTCTATTATGGATATTCTGCCTTGCTTTAGATTCACAAATTCCTTGGCGTTTGCCTCCCTTGACTACTAAGAAAAGAAGAGATCAAGGAAAGCACTAGAGAAATCATCCCATAAAGAGGACTCAATATCATCATCCCTAAACTGGTCCCACTCCTCATACCATTAGTATGTTATATCCTTCTACTAACAAGTTGTGAACTTGATGCCCTTCACATCAGTAGCATGTATCATATAAAATATCTTTTCTATCTCATCAATTAAGTTCTGAGGATCTTCCACAAACTTAGAATAAGTAAAAATAGGATAACTCAAACTCATAAATTAGAAAACTCTAGTGGCCTCGAACGATAAAGCAACGGAAGAAACACTCTCAGTCTGAGAGGCCACAAACTAGGTAATCAAATTAATCGACTAGAGAAACTCAGCATGAAGCACATTAACTTAAGGTTTCAAAGGACGGATAGGAGGAACTGGTGGAGCTTCATTAGGGAAATCAAAAGCTGCGACCCTAGGCTGGGTCTAAATTCCTTAAATATAACGAGCTCTGTCCATAATGTCCTCAGATGGGCTAGAATAGTTCTCATGGGCATTGGATTTTATTAAAGGTATGATTTGAAAGGCGAACAGATGGGAATTAGAGGAGACTCAATACCTTAGACTCTATAGCTCCAAATAGAAGAACAAGGAAGGGAAATATTCTAAATGGCTCGTAGTCTCTCCCTTGTAAGTGTGGCGCATTACACACCCATAATTGAGACTCTACTTTACATGACTCTATTGCATATTCAATGACACCAAACCTAGGTTCTGATACCATCCTTGTCATAACCCAAACCAGGGCCTAGCCATGACCGGTACCTCAAGTCTCATGTGGACCGAAGATCACCCCCTGTACCTAACCAAACCAAACACAAAATTCCTTAATGTTAGATAAATTCCAAATATATAACAAGATCGCATGCGACAAGCTTCAGGAAATTCAAAACAAGTCTATAACCTATGATCGATGACCAGTGAAACAAATGACCGATATCTATAGTATTCCAAATAAAGCCTCTACCAAAACTAAATATTTAAAAAGTGTCGGGACATGCCCCCAATGTAAGCTAAAACAAGTCTAAATAGTTTGTGACATAAGAGACCAAAACATGAAATGAAGACTTTCAATGTATGGAAGCTCACCACTTCAATGTCAACTCATGAGATTTTATTGAATACTAATCACTGAGTAGGAAAAGTAAAAGTAGGACCAGTTCCTACATTGCATGGGGATACAACATTTGAAGTCGATTAGCATGATGAACAATAACATGTAACTCTGAGATAAGGATAACATAATATCATGATTTTTAATTAAAAATCATTCAAAACCAATGCACATAATCAAATAAATATACATATATACTTCACATGTTAGGAAAGAGAACAAGGCTTAATATTCACTTTAAAACTTTAGCCTGGATTGTGTAGCTTAACCGTATTAACATATACCCATTGTCTATATGGGCCCTAACGCTTACCCCCTAGTCGGGCCCTAGTGCGTGTAGCCATAAAAGCCAGAGAATAATCTCATATATATCTGTGGTGGACTTAAACCTCCCAATCATATACTAAGATAACTTAAGCACTCGATCATTAAATGATGTACGAGGTACTCGAACCTCCCAATAATGTAATAATAATGAGGAGGACTCAAACCTCTCTAGTAAATTAGACTCCCACATCAGCAAATATGGTTTCCATTATTGGTGACTCAGACCACCACTTTCACGACTCAGCTACATTAACCCCATTAAAGGCAAATTAAAACATTTATCACACAAACCTATTCATTGAACCACAATACACACTTAGGTATACATTCTTGGTATCTTCATACCAACTACACTTACAAGGTAATAACAACATGCCAAGACAATTACATCACTTAGGGAATTCACAACCCCCTTGGTTAAATTTTATAAGTTCCCATATTCATCATAATTAAAACTAATTTCACAATATAAGTTTGGGGTCATAACCATATTAAGTCATATGTTTCGGGGAAAATTAGAAGTCTTTATTTCATTCACCATACCCATGTACCCATAAATTCAAACCATAATTATAGCATGAATAATTATTTGTAAACCATGGGAAAAAAATTTCAACCATAAGCATTCAAAACCCCCCAATATTTGTTTTAAAACCAATATGATATATCATGAACAATACTGTAAAACATATGCTTTTAACATATTAACAATGAGGGAAGAGTAACATGCCTGAAATACCAAGTTTTACACAAAAAATCCAGCCCTTGAGCCCTTGGAGGACCTTCTTCTTGGAAACCCTAAGTATGGTTTCTTGAGAGAAATAAAAGAGCCTTTGAAGTGTTTGAGTACATTAAGGATGAGATATAACCCCCCTTAAGTGCTTTATGGACGTCGGGTTTTAATTGGGTGAGGGGAAGATTGTCCAAAAGGCCCTTAAATTAATAGCTGGAATTTTAGTCGTCAGTGACTATGGGTTACTATATGACTCGTATAGAATCATTACGATTTGTCACCCTGAGTTGGAACCAAGATAGTTCGTAGGACACCCATACATTATTGACCCTACGACTCAACAAATATAGCTCATCGTGGGACCTTACAACTCGTAGGGTCCAGTCCTAGTCAACACAGAACTGAATTAGGAAAATACTGGACACCCTACAATTTACACTCACTGACTTATAATAAGTCCTTGAAACTCGTAGTGAGCCACTCGTACTTAGAGTAGAACTTAGCCACTTAGTTTTTTATTTAGTTACAATTCGATCCGAATGACTCATCATGGGTTTCTATGATTCGTGTCCCCAAGTCGTAACAAGGACAGTAACTCAAACACTATTCATTAGATACCTTAAGACTAGGGTCACTTGACCCATCAAGACAATCTACAACTCATAGGGTGAGTCATAGTTAGGATAGTGAGGATAAAATTTCAAAAAAATTTAACGACCAAAATTTAAGGTGCTACAATAACAATCACCTGATGGGTTCAAATAAGGAGCATTAGCAATAGAGTAGGAACCAGAATTGCCCCACATCTTTTTAGACTATTTTCTACCATCTCTACCACTCTACTATTGAACTCCTCCCTAATTTGAGTATGGAAACTTCTTATTATGTCTTTTACTCATCTCTACATGTTTTTTTTCCTTTTCCACTTGTTATATATGCACCACCTATCTAGAGGTGTCCATATCCTTGTTCAACAAGGCATTTTTTCTCTCTAAGTTCTACTCATGGGACAACCAGAGGCAAACATCCTCATTCTAGCATTTATACTTGACACCAAATTAGTAGCATAACATGACAACTGATGAAACTTCACAGACAACTCCTTCACTGTCATTTTACCTTGATTCAAATTCACAGCTTTGCCTCCCTTAACTTATATAGAATAAAGCAATCAAGAAAAGCACTAGAGAAGTCGTCCCATAAAGTGGACTCATCATTATCGGCCCTATGTTGCTCCCACTCTTCGTACCACTGATATGACATATCCTTTAATTAGTAAGCAATGCATTGTAAACCATCCACTCTAGTATCATGCATTATACAAAAGATCTTTTCAATATCATTAATGAAATTTTAAGAATCTTTCTTAACCTCAAAACTAGTGGAAGTAAGGGGACTAAACATCATAAATTGGCCAACTCTAGTAGCCTCATAGGATGGAGTTAAAAAACCAACACGTTCAGTATAAGAGGCCACTAATTGGGTAATCAAATTAATCGACTGATGGAACTTAGCATTAGATACATCAACTTGAGGTACCTGAGGGGGGATAGAGGGAACTAGTGGATCTCCATTAGGACAATCAGAAGCAATGACCCTTGATCGAGTAATCCAACAAAGCCTCTATGAAAAATACCAAAACCAATCCTGGTCGAGACATGTCCCCGACTCTAGCTATGATAATGATAATGTTAATGATAATGAAAACTATTAACTCAAATCTAAGAGTGAAAACTGATAAATTCCTAAGCCTTTCAAAGAATAGAAGCTCACCACAACATCACAATAAACCAATGAACCAAGCTAATCCACCTAACTCTGTGCAGTGAAGTAGAGGTATTTTTGGTGCCTACATTACATGGGGATACAACATTTGGAGATAATTAGTGGTTTGACCACTAGAATGTAACTCAGGAATAAGGATAAGATAATATCGTGATCAATTGTTCAAAATTAATCAATCCTAATGCACATAATCAAATGAATATATGTATATATATATATATATATATCATATATTGGGATAGGGAACACGGGTTATCAATCACTTTAAAACTTTAGCCTGGATTTTTTAGCTTAATCGTTATACATAAGAAGGCACCCATGAGATATATAGGCCCAGCTCTTCCTTAACTGGAAGTGCCCAAGTGTATATGGATGCACGAACCAGAGGATATATATATATTCTCTATAAGGGAATCGAACCTCCCGGTATATCAAGGTGACACAAGTACATAATCATGTAATATAATATGGAAGAGTCAAACCTCCTAATCATATGATAATACTGAGGGAGATTTGAACCACCCAGTCATTTAGACCCCTGTGTTGGCAACCCCCGAACCACCCAGTCATTTAGACCCCCGTATTGGCAACCGCGGTTTCTTGTATTGTTCCTTCGAGACCTTTACTTTTATGACTCAGCTACATAATCCTCTTTTAAAGCCCAATTAAAACACTTATCACACATTTACATTAATTAAACAATATTACTCATTAAGGCATACATTGTTGGTATCATCATACCAACTATACTTGCAAGGTAACAACACTATGCCAAACAAATTATCATCACTTAGGGGAATTTCACACACACACACCTCAGTTCAATTTTACTTTAGCTTGGGAATTACATTACCCCATAAGTTTCAATTCAAGGACATTATGCTTCATTAACTTCTCACCTTATATAATAGTTCAAGAGTAGTTCAATATGCATACTATTCATAATCAAAACAAATTTCACAATGTGGGGTTGAGTTCATAACAACTTCAAAAGTCATAAGTTTGGGAAAAGTCATAATTCCCTAGTTTATTTACCATACCCATGCATACATTAGTTAAAAACCATAATTAAAGCATGAATTATCATATGTGTCCATGGAAAACATTGCTCAATCAAGAAGCCTTCAAAATCCTCAACCCTTGTTTCAAAACCAATATCAATATCTCGTGAAAAATAATTTAGATCACATGCACTTACAAAATTAGCAATTAGGAAAGAGTAACATTCCTTAATTAGCCAAGTTTATGGAGAGAATTCCACCCTTGAGCCCTTGAATGACCTACTTCTTGAAACCCTAATTATGGCTGCTTAAAAGACTTAAGAGAGTTTTGGAATTATTTCATTACTTTATAAATAAGAAATAACCCCATTAAGTGCTTTATGAATGCAGAGTTTTAATTGGGTAAGAAGGGAATTATACAAAGTTCCCTTAATTTAAAAGCTGGGATTTAGTTACTGTCAGTGACTAAGGGTCACTATATGACTAATAAGGTTAAATTATGACTCATCACCATGAGTTGTAGACAAGATAGTTTCAAGGGCACCCATACATTGTTGGACCTACGACTCAACTTGTATGACTCATAATGGTACCCTATGACTCTTAGTGACCCACTCGTATGCTGAGCAGAACTTTATTAAACATATACTATTTTGGTTATGATCAGTTTCCCAGGACCCAAAAATACTCCCTACAACTCGTAAGTGTAAGTCGCAGGTAGTAAGGATAAAATTTTAGAAATTTTCAGGGTCTAAAAACCTGAGGTATTACATGATACCACTGGGTTTTAAAATTAAATTATGTAATTGCTACTTTTATTTCATCTATTCCATAATTCTTTTCTTAATATATTTTGTAGCCTATTACTAGTCATTCTGAACTATGAGTTTGGCTTGCTTATTTGTGAGTTATAGTAGGCGCCATCATGATATGAGAAATTGAGTTGTGACATATATGTATGTCTTGGCTTAAATTGGTCGAAGAGCCCACTTCTAAATTCTTAAAATAATTTACCATGCAAAGTCTACCCCAGACTAGGCTAAGTTATCTGAATCTGTTGTTAGATATCGAATAAGCCACAACTAGCCCTAGGATATGAATTCCTCCTAAAGTAGAGCAACTAATCTAATTCCACCTAAGGTATGACAATTTGGGTAGGTTTCATACTAAAATCAAGTAACTAAGGCAATGTCATCATTAGTTTAGTTACTAGAGCATTTTTGACCTAAGCATAAGCCTACAAGGTCAACTTCGCTTTGGTTAACTAGGCTAATCATGCCTAAGAAGATATCTAGAATAGCCTAAATGTTGCAACTAATCCAAAGTATTTTAACTTATCACACCAAAACCTAAAACCCATCCCAAATCTAACATAATATCATAGAACTATAAGTAGCTCAATCTAACAGGGGTAAAACCTAGCCACCGAATGCGAAATAAAGCTCAAACAATCCGCTAAATCTCTATTTTACCCTTTTGAGAAGATCTGCAAGATGCTAAGCTATCAAAATCAGATTCTACTCATCAATACGAGAATAATGATATCCGTATTACACTATTGTGCTTCATGACTAAAATCATACCAAAATCCCATGTGGGTTCTATTTATACATGAAATCACATTTCCAAAACCAACCCAATGTTTCCTCAAGCTTAAGGAGTCATTACCCTAAAAATGGGTAAAAATTTAGCTAATTTAGGGACCAAATCAAGCAACTAAGGTTTTGGAATTTTTGAACAAGAAATGGAAAATTACCATGAAAAGGGTGAAATCTTACCACAAATCGGAAGATAATCGCATATGTAAGTGTTAGACAAGTTTCCAAATCACCCATAAGCTTTATTTTCAAGTTATATTACTCCTTAGGGTTTTATATCTCTTGGAATGCATGAAGAATCAGCCAAATTATGGAAATGTATCTATTTATTCCCATACCAAGTCCTCAGGTATCACTATCGCAACCGGATTGTTGCGATTACGCCCTGATTATTCTGATCGCACCTCAATTGTTGCAATCATGCCATAATAGGACTACATAAGGAGTTGCTATTGCAATTTAAATTGAGGGTAAATTGCGTTTGGCTTATGCAATTTATAGCTTAAGTAGTAAATTTCTTATCACGATCACGATTTACTTTTTTCGGTCGCGATTTCACCAGATCTTGGTACACTAGAAGTTTCTATGTCTAGAATGGACTTTGACTGAGTGTTCAGGATTCTTTTAAAATCCTGTATACATAAATAAATTTTTCTACGACACTGAATTCGACATTCCAAACTCAATGCCCAATCGAATTTTGGTATTGTTTTGGTTAGAAACTTTTGTGGAACTACTATGGGTTGGTATGGGTGATAACGCTCAACTTACACATTAATTTAAGTGCAAGGCGGTCATTGTCAATATATTTACCCAACTAAGAGTTGAGGTTGAATCTAAGAGGAATAATGTGAGTAGCGATTAAGTAAATTCAAAATAGTTGTTTGCTAGGTTCAAACTATGGTACAAAATGGTTTGGGGGATTTTCAATCTTGCCTAATATGAAGGTGATTCTTGGGCTTCTAGGGGACTAATTCGAGACAAAGAATAATTAGAGTATAATCAATTGAAATGGATCTAGGGACTATCTTTTCTAAGGGAAAATTATTTATGGGAACATGATAATTCAGTGCAAATTCTATACATTAATGATGTGGTAGGCTAGGTTTAAAGTCCTTGAAGCTAGTTCTTCAACAAAACCTCAAAGATATCACTCATTAACCCTTTCGAGTACCTGACAAGTGTAACAATTAAAGCCACCCAACACCTCAATTAGGTATCCCTATTTCTAGTGTAACACTCATGGTATAGTCAACCTCCTAATCACCCTTATGCCTAAGATAGTGAAAAAATGACAAGACATACCCATAAATTATCTACTATTGCTTTGGTTCCCACATTCTTCTTTCAAGGATAAGGTGGGTTCCTAAAGTTCACCCAAAACCCTTCTTTCAAGGATAGTGGCTTGGAATTTTAATTCATCAAACCCATTTGGGCATTTTGGACTTTCACCCTCAAATTTCAACCAATTTAATCAAATAATAATAGAACCCATCATCAATAAACTAAAATATACACAAATATATCATAACCCACACATAATTTCATCCTATTCTAGCATAATCCCAAACGGTAAATCTAGCAAATCATAATAATAATAAACACACAAAAAAATAATATTTCCATTAAAGTTATCCATAAGAAGATAAAAAGAGGGCAAACCACACTTAGAATCCAATGAATCTTCAATGGGTGATACCAAATCTACACTTTTGGAGTTCCTTTAATTAATTCTTGTCTCAAATTAGTGCAAATTTTAGCTCCAAGCTCTAAGAAATTACAAAAACCCTAAACTAAGGATAGGATAATATGTACGATAAAAGATGAATGAATAATGAGTTACGTATTTAAGATCCAATTCCATATTTTCCAAAAATTACAAAAATGCCCTTGAAACTTTTTCGCTCTACCACGATCGTTATATTTAACTGCAATTGTGTTACCATAATCGCAGTAGTCATATCGTGATCGCCCTTCAGTTGATTTATCGACTGACCGTGATCAAGACCCTCATTCAGTGATCGACGTAATTGACGGTCGACTTCCTGGCTTGCAATTTTAGATTTGTTCTTTTTGTTCATATTTCTTCTCTTTTACCTTCTCCTTAGTTTATTTTTATCAAGTTTCCTTGCTCATCTTCTCATTTTAAATTTTACCTACATAAATGAGCATTAAGTAAGAAAGTAACGATAAATCATTGAAAAGCATGATAATTTAGGCTTAAAAATACTAGTAAGTTGTCAAATTGATGACTTATTAATAGGCGGGTTGGTATGGGTGTTAGCTTTCATATTGGTAGTGGTATTGGGGCTAACACCAGTTGACTGTAATGTTGGTTATTCCATCCTCTTTTATTTTGGGATTATATAATTATTATAGAACTCATATGGTTATGGTTAGGATTATGGTTTCGTTGGTATTGTTGATTGGTTGGGTATCAAAAGGTTGGACTCATTTGGGTGGTCATGGATATATACCTATCCCAGTGTCTTAGATTATGCAATAATGCTATTTTTTATATATTTGGAATTCATCCGACTCAAGGTATGTGCTGGACGGTTGGGTTGGGTATTGGTGGTGATTCCCAGTTCTAGTTGGAATTGGGATGCCCATTATAACAAGGCCCCCGACCGGGTTGTGTCAAGTTCTTTTATTATTATCGTGATGAAAATATCATAATTACAAGGGTCTATTATCTTTTTCATCTTGATCGCGGGTGGATTGGGCCAGCTTGTTCGTCACAGTAATATGGCTTGACCACCGCGATTGTGATTGTCTCTTTAGTGAGGTACCGCAATCGCAACTAGGGGATATCACAATAGTGATAAGGAAACCCCTAGTAGTATATAAGTCATCCTCTTCATTTTCTAACTTATTCTCCTAATTATTGGACACTATTAGACACTTCAGAGCTTAAAATCAGTGGACTTAATATTTAGTGCTAGAATTAACTTAGGGACATGATTGGAAGCATTATATCATCGATATCCAATGAATTCTAGTTAATTTTATCAATTTGTTCTTTGATTTTATTTTTATTCTTTGAATTATCTTGGGATTGATTAGAGGCTAAATTGAGTTTGGATTTTGCCTAATTATAGGGAAAATGATTAGAGGATTGTAGTGATGATTTAATTTTATGATTTTGCAAATGGGCCCACGTGGGATTTTTTTAACTGTAATTTCTAACCTAGATGGTAATTATGCAATGTAGGTATTGATATTCTTATCTTGAGGCATAGATATGGTTTTTATAGTGTATTAGTAGTCAGGGCCTTATAGAAAAGGAAAATCTTTGGAGTAGAGAATTTATAGAGCTTTTAGCATCAACTAAGTACGCTAGGCTTATCTTTCTTCTAAACTATTCTTAATTATGGTATTAATATAGTTTTTGGCTAGACATGGATGGATATTTATAGCACAACTATTATTTTAGCATTTAGTATCATATCTAACCAGTTAGTGGACCTTTCTAGTGGGGTTCTGACCATTTTTCCTTATGTTAGTATACTATTATCCTTTAGGACAAGACTTTGTGCTTTAGTGCCTGGGTATGGAATGGGGTTTGAAATCTTTAACATAGGTTCAGGTAAATATTTGCCTTGGGATATGTTTTTAGGATTTGGTAATGGGCCCCACTCTTCTTTTTAGATTGAAAACTTTGAACAATACCTATGTTAACCTTAATAACTACTTAGCTACTTATTTAGGCTGGTACTAGGGTTTGGGGGTTCAATTGGTCTTTGTTTTATGCTTATTTAGCTCAGTTACCTTGAGTAGTGTTGTTTTTTACCTTAGACCACGCCTTTGGTCTTGATAAATAGAATTTGCCCTGACTTGGAGGTTTAACCACTTAAAATTGAATATTAGTAGCTAAATGGATTTGGAGTAGTTTGAAACTTGGTATGTTACTTTTGGTCTTAGGATATTCAATTTTGATTTGAGTTCGACAATTTCTATATTACCATTGTGCACCAATTCTGGTTTTAGTCTGGCTTATGCTATATTGTTATCACCAATGAGTTTTAGTTCAATTCCAAAATCCTTTTATTGTTTATTATTTACTAGTTCTTGTTTGAGTTCGAACCTATTATCCTTTTTATTATCGATCTAGGGTTTGAAAAATTTGTCATATCAGTAAAAAGTATTTATTATTATTATAGGGAATCAGGTATGCATGGACTATATTCTTGACTATTTTATGCTCTTTATTGACATATTCCATCTCTATTTTATTATCACACTATGTTGGTCTCCACAGTGCTTATGGGTTCTATTACTCTTTGCTTGTACCCATCAGTTTTTGGGGGCTCGATTAGGTTATTATGCTTTTTGTTTGCTCCTTCTGGTATTATGGGGGCCAATTAAGTTATAGTTGGACTTTATTTCTCAATTCGAGCACCTATTTTACCTTTATATTACCTTTACTTGACATGATTTACTATTTCATTATTGTTCCTTCATTTCCGACTTAAGTTTATATTTTTGCACTTTATTAAAACTTTTACTTTGATTTAGCTCAATTGATCAATGAAGAATCTCAAATAATCATTTTGTTGGTACTTATATTATATGTCTATATGCTTTCCCTATGTATCTCTAAGTACGAGTCAGCTGCACTTATACTATTAAACTTGTTGTTGATTATGAGATAGGGTAAGATTTCACAATCCTGAGTTGATCCTCCTACTTCTACTATTTTTGATAGTCTTTCCATATATTCTTAGACTATGTTGTATATTTGACTTAGTGTAGTACTCTATTTTGGCTTAGTGGCTCTTATACCGACCTTACCAGTAAGGGATCTTATTTTATGTATTTTTTCATTATTCCTCTATTGTATAGTATGTTTGTATCCATTTACCATTGTTTTTAGTTACTTTGTGCTTTTATTGCTTGTTTTTATGTTTTTGTTCCTTGTCTCTGCTGGCTAGCTCGTTACTTGCTATTCCAAGCTATAGTTTGGCTTACCAACTAGTTGGTTATAGTAGGTTTCATTATGACACAAGAAATTACATTACGATAGTTTGGTATTGGAGCCTAGGTTCACCAGTATAATTAGTACAAGTGCAAGTGTCTAGTAGAGTCTCATGGATCGGTACGATAATGTGTTTATCCTATCTTCGAGAGGCTACAGGACATGCTTAGAAAAATCTTACCTTTTTTGGTTTATTTTCATATGCTGGGTCTATATTGGTTTCTATATTCTTATTTTTCTCTTTCAAATAGATAGTATATAGGCTATAATGATCGGGGATCAAGAACCAATCTTATATCCAAGGCACCTATAAGAGGTTGAGATCAACCTAGAGGTTGTGAATGGGTTAGATCTGTAGCCCCATATTGAGATCAGGCTAAGAAGTTATCACTAGATCCTATGGTTATTCTTGAGCCAAAGATAGCACCAGAGGTTCTACAACTACCACAATAGGTGGGCTAGGGGCATTGCAGCGTTACCAAGATTTATATTTTCCTTTATTATTTGTGATGCTTTAGTACAACTATTGGGGTTAGATGGTGGTCTGCTAATAGATGTAGTGATTAGACAACAACCTAATGAGGCATTGCTTTAGGAGCATATCTTGTATCTGAGGCTCATAGAGTAAGGTTCTGTCAGCATAGGTAGTTCCACAGTCAACATTAACTTAGTCAGTTATGACTATGGGTGAGTATAAGATGTTGGAATAACTCTAAGATTTACACCACCTAAGTTTCTAGGGGTCGCAACTGAATATGACTTCAAGTTTTAGATGAGTTGTAAGGAAAGGAATATAATTTGGGCTTGATAGAGGCTTGTGGTGTGGACTATACAATTCTACAGTTTTATCGGGTATCCTGACAATGGTGAAGGTAATATATGGAATCTAGGCCAGTTAGATCTCCTCCTATTACATAAACATAGTTCTTTAAGACTTTCTTAGAGAAGTATATGCCTTGCAACGCAGAAGCATCTGATAGATCATTTTATTTCCTTGAATCAGGATTCAATGTCATTCATCAGTTTACTTATTTGGAGTAGGCTCCTATGTTAGTTTCTGAGTATGAGTCAAGGTTCCATGGACTATCTAGGCATGCCACTATGATTCGACTAATTGAGTATGAGTGGATCCAATATTTTGTTAGAGGGTTGAGACTTCCTCTTTGTATATATACACAGAGTCTAGATGATCTGGTATATGTTTTATAGATATTATTGATTATGTCCAGACTATAAAAGATAGGCATCATGAGGCCCAAAGTATCAGTGAAATAGGTTACATTAGCAAGGTAGTTATAGTAAGAGCCACAACAACTCATAGTTCTAAGGCTGAGGTTTGCAGGGTAGGTAGTCATAACATCAATCTTATCATTATCAGGGACAATCTAGAAGGCCCATTTAGGTAGTGTATCAACTTTTGGATGGGATTTATCATAAATATAGTGGTGGTCAATCTTCTTGGGGTGCATTATCAGGGTCTTCAGGCTAAGGTGGCCATTCTGGATAGCCAAACCTTCTTGATAGAGCATTGTTCTCGGGGCATGTTATGATTGTAGTATAAAGAGCCATTTCACTAGAGAGTGTCCATCGTGAAGGATAATTAAGCCAGTTGTTCAGAGTGCCTAGCTGACTAGATCAATACCGTCTTAAGCTAGGGGTGAATCTTATGGTTGAAGGGGTTATGCAAGCCAATCCTTATCACTATCATAAAATGAACATTTGAATCTCAAAAATTTGCTGAAGTGTAAGTACAAGGAAGAAAGGGAAAAAGGAAGAAAGAGTAATATGGATACAAAGTGGTTTTTCTTGAAAGCCAAGCCTCATGCTAAAGAAGACTCTTATTTAAGGGTATTTTATAATTACTAATGTAGGATATAAATAAGTGAGAATAGCTTATTTTGGATTGACTGTTTTTAATGATTATGATTTGAAAATAGTAAAACTCTTATGAGGTCAGTTAAGGCGTTTGTTTCTTGAAATATTGATGGTAATAACTCTTGATGGTGTCTCGATAGTATATGTGTGTATTTGTATTTCTTAATAGGATATATTAGTTTTTTGCATAGCCTCAGTTTGCCTATTAAATCCTTAATTGTGTCTTGCCTAACTTCATCACCTAGGATTTGAGAGAACTTCCTCAAGCAGGTCAGATAGGTGGTCAGTCAAACAACAAGTCCGGACGTAGGTAGAGTCACTTATGTATTTTCCCTGGTAATATGAAAGTTGGGGCTTCGGATGTTGTGATTACATGTATGATTTTCAATATTCCATCAACCATTTTTTACTTTATTTGATTCGGGATCCATATTTTCATATGTTTATGTTCATTATGCATGGTGGTTAGGGCTGTCTTTGGAACCTTTATCTATGACTTTGCATATAGCTACTTACATTAGTAATTCGTTAGTTATAGATCAGTTATATAGTTCATGTTTCATGACTTTTTGAAAGTATGACACTCAGTCTTACCATATTATGTTAGTTATGGTGGATTTCAATGTGATTCTATGCATGGACTAGTTATCCCCCTACCATGCGGTCTTATATTGCTTTTCCAAGACTGTTACCTAAGACATTCCTGACTGAAATTGAGGGGTTGTGAGTCATTCCTAGATTATGTTTGTTATATTAGAGCTGAGAGTCCTTTAATTGACTTTGTTCCTATCGTTTATGATTTTCCTAATATATTTTCTACCGACCTACCTGGCCTTCCTCAGTGTGATATAGAGTTTTCTATTAACCTCGAGTCGGACACCTCACCTACTGCAATAGCACCTTACCTATGGCTTCTTTTAAGCTAAAGGAGCTAAATATTAAACTTCAAGATCTTTTAGGTAAGGATTTTATTAGGCCCAAGTGTATTGCCCTGTAGTGCTCTATCCTATTTGTGAAAAAGAAGAAAGGTTTTGTCATGGTCGGCGGGGAAGAAAGAAATGAGTGAGTATTCTTTTGGGATAATTTATAATAATACACCTACCTAGATTAAATCCATAGGTGAGTCTAGTAGGTGGACATATCTAACCTATTGATTATAGGCAGCGGAATAAGGTGATAGTGAATAATAAGTATCCCATGACTTGTATTGATGATTTATTTGACTAGCTTTAGGGTGCGATAGTGTTTTCTAAGATGGATTTGAGGTCTTGCTACCGTTAGTTGAGGATTCTTCTAGAGGACATCCCTTAGACAACCTTCAAGACTTGTTATGTATATTACAAGTTTCTGGCGATGTATTTTGGGTTGACAATGCCCCAATAACATCAATAGACTTGATGAACCACATTTTCAGGCCTTATTTGAACTATCTCGTGATAGTTTTCATTAATGATATCCTTATTATTTGATGAGCAGGGAGGATCATGAGAAATAATTGAGGATTTTGCTCCACACTTGATATGGGATCTAATCTATAAAGATGAAAATAAGCCTAAACGAATGAGATGAAAACCGAGAACACTAACTAAAGAGGCAAGACTATATACGAATTTAAGAGAACAATTAAAAAGAAAGCAATCTAAGTGCAAAAATGTAAAGATAGTGAGACATAAAGTATTACAAGCAACAGGAACTAAGATGTGTATCAAACACCAAAACCCACTAGAAATCACAATAGCAACACCACACTCTTATGTTGACACAAAATGGACTCAAGCTTCCCCAAGCACCAACATTTCTAAGCCAATTTTCAACCCAGGTGATTCCACACCTATGGTTTCCCTAGTCACAATTATGTCTTTTCCTATCCCTACACTACAAACACTCTCTCTCAAGAGAATTATCTTTCAATATCATTCAAAACTAAATGAAAAAAAATCCTAAGAAGTCTATTTATAGCTTATTACATAAAAGATCAAAATACCTTAATGAAAAGAGGATCCTATAGAGTCTAAAGAAAAGGCACAAAATGTCCACCTTACCCTTAATGAGAGGGGCGTCCATGGTGTGTAAAGATACCATTTGCAATCTACAAAATACTATTAATGAAGGGGCAGCCAAGGTGTGTTTGGACTTGATGATTGGCGCCTCTTCAATGGTCTCAAAACTGTGGGTAGTTCATACTTCCATGCTTGTGGTTCTCGGGTTGGCATCAAGGTTAGTATCCAAGCAACCTTCCTTACATGGGATTTCTCTATTATGGGCTCAAAATGGGTCCCCCCTTGCATGTTCCCGTGCCCTCAATGTGACCACAATTGGGTTTTTCTTGTGTTGGAATCATATGATGTCATCGAAAGCTATGATGGTTATTTGGCTCATATCATCCTCCTCTTATTGAAAAGAATTCAACCTTGAATCCATACCTTACAAAATCAAAGAAAGGACAAACAATCACAGCATCCTTATGTCATGAGGGTTAGGGTTAGGGAAATAAATAACAACATCATGCCAAGGTGGTTCACACTTGAAATATAACCAAGGATCCTTCGTATTAAAAATTAGAGATCTATGAAAGAATGTACAAAGGAATTGGTTAAGGAAATCACCAAGAGGTAAGGAAACCACAATGGTCATAATTGCATCACTAGTTACAAAAGGTAAGATTACCTTTTCCTTAGGATCCATAAGACATAATTGCCTCATCACCTCTTTTAAAGACCACAATCAAGAGTGGTATCTCACTTGAAGTTAAGGCCCATGCAAAACATATAGCAATGTCACTCAAATAAGTAGACCAATCAACTAATGCCCTACCTCCACATAAAGTCAATCCAAAACTTTCATGGATGTCATCATAAGCAAAGAGGTAGTATAGGAAGGAATCAAATGTAACGGTACCATCCAAGGTGCTACAATCTATGAGAATGCCATTTATCTCAAAAGATCTAGCATGTGATGTACACAAAGATGAAATCAAAGCATTTAAGCACATACAAGTTCTTACTTTTAGGAAATTCATGCCAACATATGATGTAAATTCAACAAGATTATGAATATCATCATATGCATAAAGGTAATGAAGAAAGAAACTAATAAAACTATTCCCATCAATGATGTATTCACAAGTAGGAATACACAAAGAGAGAAAAAGACATTTCAAACATGTAGGACCTCTCTTTTTCCAACAACTTATCGATGGAAGGAACTTTACCAATGGAGTCATGCAATTAGGGAGAATATAGAAACTACTATGCAACAAACCAATCCAAGACAGGTAGTTTTCCCAAGAACTGTGTTTCCTTCTACTAGTGATATGAAGCATACTCTCAAGAGTCCCACAAGATACTTCAAATTGTACAACCCTATGAAGGTGACAAGAAGTTTTTAACATCCTTGGAATCTTCCACAAACAAGAACTCAACTTGGCATCCACAAGTTCTGTTTCACATAACTTAAGCTCAAATATGTCAAATAGGGATGCAAGCACATGAATAATATCCCAAAGGGGCAATGAAACAATTGCCCTCAAGCCCTCAATCATGAAACTACCTTTGAAAAAAAATGCTTCTCATTAAAACCAAGTCACAAAAAAGGACACCGGGATCAAATGGGAGAAGTAGCCAAGGACCTAAGATGAGGCTATTCTTTCTTTCCCCTAGAGGGTCATTCCCATAATCAAACACGATTTTTTTCTTTAAAAGAAGACTACTATTTAAGGATAAGGAGTTACGACCTATAAGTCCTCTCTCAAAAAGATGTATGACATTCTTCACAACATTT